>NW_026612000.1:180353-182853 GCF_023638135.1 Falco biarmicus | reverse complement strand
GACGTGCTAGAGGAGACAGCGACCCGCGGAGGGCGGGCGCGACCCTGGCGACCGAGGCCCCTTCGCCGGGGGGCGCGGCTCGCTCCGCAGCAGGCAGGGGTGGCAACGCAGAAGCCAAAGCAGCGGCACAGGAGACGCCCGCTTCTTGGCCCGCCGAACGCGGGCACGACCCCACAAAAAAAATTCGGCTCTCCCCTTCTTTCTGCCTTCTGCGCGCCCCGTTTCGTCTCTCGTGGCTCGGCCACCACACCGCCCATTGCGCTGCTCGCGGCCGGCACACCCGCGGGGGTGTACGCCCCGGACCGAGGCCGGCACCGACACCTCGGCGTGGTGTAGGACCGCCTGAAAACTCGCAGGGCCACGCGGCCGTCACACAGCCCGGTTTCGGTACGAGAAAGCCCCGGGAACCCGACATGAGCAGAGCAAGGTGGGGGGGGCGGACGGACAGGCAGGCACGCAACCCACGGCCGCCACACCACCGCGCCGTCGCACCCTCCTCCTCCTCCCCCCTTTTTCTTTGCTCACGGGGACACCCGAGGGCAAGCGCACACCTCACACGCGCGACGGGAGGCGAATTGGAAAGGAAACCACCCTGGCCCGAACACCCGGACGCCACCGCGGCCACCCCTGGCATGGGGAGCACACAGCAGAGCCGGCCCGCCGGGGGCCCTCTCCGACGCGACCCGAATGGCCTCATCGATCAGGAACGGGAAAGGAGCGAGAAGCGGCAGCCCCCCCCCCACCCACGGACACGATTACCTGGGACGGCATTGACAGTCAGTCGGCGGCCGCCACGAGCCTGCGGGTAACGTTTCTCCCGGCCTCGCTGGCGGTCCCTCCCGCGGGGCTTCCCACCCTCGCTGCTGCTGCTTGCTGCTGCCGCCGCACCAGGGTCTGGGCTAGGCGCACGGCCTTTGCTCCCCCACCACCACCACCACCACCACCACCACCACCACCACCACGCGCACACCGCGCGGGAAGGAACAGCCCGAGTTTAACTTGCGGACGCCTCGCTTGCTGAACGGGCAAGCCGAAAGGGGCGACACGAACACGGACCGGCCCGCTGGACGGGCAAGGCGAATGGGCGACACAAACACGCCCGGCCCCGGCGGCCACCCTTCAGTACCCGGCTGCGCGAGCGCGCTGCTCGCGAGAGGAGTCACCGCTCGCTCTCCTATAGTACGGACTAGGGCAGCCGTGACAGCGGCAGGCCTGCAAGAGGGTGGCGCATCTGGACACGGGGAGAGGGAGCGGCGACAGAGGCCACACGACGATGACGTCGCTGGAGGGCAGTGTTGAGAGTGCGACCCCTTCGGCACCCCTCGGTGGCACGGAGGAGAAAAACAGGTCTACCAGACGGGCCCAGAAATGCGGCTAAGTCCCCTCCCGTCGCCAGGGGTAAACGTGGCCGTCCTTTCCGCGAAGCGCTCCGGCAGGGCATCGCGCCCCCAACCGGCGAGACTGTTACTGAGCTCGCTCTTTCCGTTCCCCGGGCAGCCTCCCGGGATGCCGTGCGGCACGGCCGAGACCGATGCTCTCGCTGCCTAGTCGCCGGTGGGGGGGGGGGGGGGGGGGGGGGGGGGCGCGGTGGCCAGAAACGGAGGCCAGGTCTACCCGGCAGAGGAAGCGGCGGAGGCGGAGGCTAGCTCTACCTCGGAGCAGGGCGCGCGTCCTCCAAGAGGCGGAGGCGGACGGCGGCTTACTCTCCGCGCGCCCTGCTATTGGCCGGTGACAATCGCCTGGAACCGACGGACGGACGGACCCGGCGGACGGGGAGATGCCTCCGTCGGCCTCGCTGGCCGTCAAGAAACGGGACCGACAAAGCCCCGCCTTCGGGAGGTCCAACCGGAGCGAACGGGGCACCCGTTCACGACGTGCACGGCCGACGGGAGGTCCTTTGCTGCCGCCGCCGTCCCGTCTGTCCTCGATGGTGATCGCCCCGTGGAATGGGACTTGGGCGGCATGCGTGCCCTCTCCTCTCCTCTCCTCTCCTCTCCTCTCCTCTCCTCTCCTCTCCTCTCCTCTCCTCTCCTCTCCTCTCCTCTCCTCTCCTCTCCTCTCCTCTCCTCTCCCTCTCCTCTCCTCTCCTCTCCCTCTCCTCTCCTCTCCCTCTCCTCTCCCCTCCTCTCCTCTCCCTCTCCTCTCCTCTCCCCGGCTCGGCTCGGCTCGGCTCGGCTCGGCTCGGCTCGGCTCGCCTAAGAACGGCTCGGCTCGGCTGGGCTGGGCTGGGCTGAGATCGGCTCGGCTCGGCTCGGCACGGCTCGTTTCGCCTAAGATCGGCTCGGCTCGGCTCGGCTCGGCTCGCCTAAGATCGGCTCGGCTGAGATCGGCTCGGCTCGGCTCGGCTCGGCTCGGCTCGCCTAAGATCGGCTCGCCTAAGATCGGCTCGGCTCGGCTCGTTTCGCCTAAGATCGGCTCGGCTCGGCTGGGCTGGGCTGGGCTAAGATCGGCTCGGCTCGGCTCGTTTCGCCTAAGATCGGCTCGGCTCGGCTCGGCTCGG
>NW_026612000.1:157853-175353 GCF_023638135.1 Falco biarmicus | reverse complement strand
TAAGGAACAGCACAAAAGTTCTGCTCCCTGCTTTCTGCTCGGAGAAAAAGAAAATTGACCTCTCATACCTGGAATCATTCACATTCCAAAAGAAGCCACCTTGGGAACGTGCAGCGCTGCTCCCCTGGAGAAGGTTCCAGAAAGGAATTCTCTTGCTGCTTTTCGCCCTGCCCTGGTAGCCCTGTCAGGCACAGAGCACAAGTTCTGCTCCCTGCTTTCTGTGGTGAGCAAAATTGGCCTCTTTTCATTGGCAGTCATGCACAGCCCCAAAAAACTCACCTTGACAAAGTGCAGCAGTGCTCCCTGGAGAAGGTGCCAGGAAGGAATTCTCTTGCTGTTTCTCTCCCTGCCCTTGCAACCATGTGGGGAGAAGCACAAAAGTCCTTCTCCCTGCTTCCTGTGGTGAGGAAATTGACCAAAAACTTATGCACTCATGCAGAACCAGAGCTCACCCGGTGAAAGTGCAGCACTGCTCCCCTGGAGAAGGTGCCAGGCAGGAATTCTCTTGCTGCTTCTCACCATGCCCTGGGAGCCATGTGAGGCTCTGCTCCCTGATTTCTGTGGTGAACAAAATTGACCGGTTTAGTTGTACTCACGGAGAGACAAGACTTTCTTACTCAAAAGCAAAACCAGAAAGCCACACAGGCTTGGGAATCCTCTTCTTCTTCTGCGTGGCTGGTGACTTCCCATGGCTATTCCTCAAGGCAGGATAAACAACCATGAATTTGGAAGCCCGCATAAATTCAAGTACACTTAGTCCTCTGACAGTCACTACTTGTGGGCCAGCAGTCCTCTCACCCCTCCACTGATCTGCCTCTTAGTCCTCTAGCAGTCATTCTCCATGGAGGGACCACAAGTCCTCCATACCTACCTACCAACTCACCAGAAATGAGTCAGACCACATCAGAAGTAACACTGCCTGACCTGCAGGAGATATAGAAACCATCATTACTGGTCGACAAGACAGAAAAAACACCGCCATCCACCAGACAGCAGAAAAACAACCAGAAGAAACATTGTATACAAACCAAAGGCCCCCACCCAAACCCTGCAAAGGCCAAAAACATGAAAAAAGGCACTCTCCACATAAAAAAACCAAACCAAAACCACACAAAGAACACATAGTAAGATCACACTACCATAACCCCAGGAATACAGAGCCAACAAACCCAGATTCTGTCCATAAAAATAACACGCTTTAACGCTTCACTCGCTTAACCTCTGGCATACCATAACCTTGTCGCCCCCAAACCCCAGCACGCTGTAGCCCTAAGGCAACACAAAATGGAACACAAAGTCCCTGGAGATCTCTGTCAGGGCCTTCAGGTGGACGCTGACCTCAGGCATCGTAACCTTGAAGTGGGAGCCATGTGGAGGCACCAGAACATCACCGGCACCCATCTTCACACCCTGAAACAGTGCCTGGGATAAACGCTCCTGGGCAGAAAGACTGAGGCACTCGGAGGCTTTGAACCGGCCGGCCACAGTCACAGGGCTTGAGCTCATCATTTCTGTGTCAGAGCCACCAGGCAGGTGGCCCCATCCTCCCAGAGAGACCCCTCAGGGCACCTGTACCCAGCTCCAGGGGGCTGGATACACAGCCTCGGATCCATGGTGGGAGGGGCGCTTTAATCCTGGGAGCGGGATTTCTAACAGTGCCCCTGAGGAGGAAAGCCTCCTCAGGCCTGGAAGCCTGAGAGACATCCCTGCGCTGCTCCACACGTCACCAAAAGCAGGGGCTGAGGAAGGCTGCTTTGGGGCCCGTCGAGGGAACCAGCTCCCCTGGGCTGCTCTGCGGCCACTGGCTGCCGTTGCTGTCACGCAGGTCTCAGTGCTGCTCTGCAGTCGGCCGTCACCTCCCTGCGCGACACTCTCCAGCGCAGCACACGTCTGCACTGGCTCTCCCTGGGGACAAAGATCACAAGCGAGGGATGGGCTTGGCTTTGCCCCCAGTCCCAGGCTGCCACCAGAGAGACCTGCCACCCCCGCCCCAGCTGTGCGATGTGGGCACCACGTACAGCTGCAGACGTGGGTCAGGGCAGCTGTGGGCAGGGGGCAAGCCCCGTGGCGGTGCCCCCGGCGCTGGCAGCAGGCAGAGCTGGGGAGAGCGAGGGGCAGCCCAGGGCAGCCGGCAGCTGGCGGCGGGGCCCGGCAGGGTGCAGCACCCTCAGCAATGCCCGGCTCCTTGCGCCTCGGCCCCAGGGCTGCAGCGCAGGGCTGGCCCCAGCCGGGGCTGGGCTGGGAACAGCCAGGCAGGGCCCCCTGGCAGCCCCGGCACGCACCTGCTCCCTGCATGGGGCAGCCTGGTCCTTTGCAATCGACCCCGTGGCATCCAGAGAAGGGCCCTGCCCTGGGCCAGAGCCATCTCTGCAGGCAGGAGGCCTTCCTCGGCGTCCGTCCCTCAAATCCCTCCCTCCGGCCCCCACAGTCCGTCCCTAAAACACTTCCCCTCGCCCCCAGTCCCTGCGAGCGGGGAATCCGCCTCCCCAGCTTTGAGCCCGGGCGGCGCAAGCCCCCCCAGGGCTCACCCTGCCATCCATGTGGTTCCTGGAAGAAACACCATCCCACCATGCCCGCAGGCAAACCGCTATCCCTATGGACACAATGGGGGCAGCCGGCACGGGGCGGGGGGGGGGGGGTGTCACTCTCGGGGCTATTCTAGTGAGCAACACTCAGAGAGGCCAAAAACTGGAGTGCAGGGGTGATGCCGGCATTACAGCCGGCTGCAAGCGAAAGGCACTCAATGGGCATGGGCGCTGCTGGGAGGGAAAGCGCCACGTCAGGACGGTCGGGAATCTCGGCTGGCTGGGAGGGAGCTCCATCGAGCGCTCAGAGTCGAGGCTTGAGATCCTTGCAGCCACGGAGGTTTTTGCACGGAGAGCTGCGCTAAGCAAGGCTGGTTTATCACTTTGGCTGCAACACGAGCGTGCTGCACCCATGCATGTGTGCTTCCCCTGAGCCGACAGAGAACTTTCTCTCCTGGGCTTTGTTCCCTCTGGGACAGCGGCTGTGAGCGAGGCAGGGCTGTCAGATATGCACAGCAGGGGTCGAGGGGCTCAGAACGGATAAACCCCCCGGCCTGCGCCCGGCCCTGCCCCTCTCTTACAGCCCCATGGCAGTTCCCCTGCAGCTGAATAGAACCATCAACGCTCTGTCTTCAGTGCAGTTTCTTGTACATAGAAAAAGGGGACAGCACAAAGCGTGAAGCAAAGCCAAGAAGGTGGCACCTGATTTTAAAAAGAATACATTCAGTACATCACAAAAAAATGCGGTGGAACTCACTCTTCCAATTGGGTTAGGCAGGAGGAAAATGGATTTGGAAAGCAAATAAGAATCGCTCACTTCAAGCTATAAGGTGGCTACTAAACACAGACTCTCCCGTGCATGTCCTGCTCATTAGTTCTGCGCTTTGGACATGCCTGCGGCTTCCCTGAAGCACCCTCTCTGGGTTACTCTTCCAAAGGGGTTCCTGGGACATCTGCATAGGGAAGCTGCCTGAAGCAATCACCGTTTGTTATCCTGTCAGGTTTCAGCCAGGGCAGATAGCCTGTGCATGCAGGGACTACAAACTGCAGGCATCGCAACTTGTGGATCCCAGGAAAAAGGGGGTACACGATATGAATTTACGGTACAAGGCTGTCACTGAAACAAGCCATGTGAAGTGGAATATAGTACTTCTAGCACCAGTGAAATAGTGTACGTTAAAAGAGTATTCATCTATATACAAAAAAGTCATGAAAACTTATTTTCAGGACATTTCTCAAGATCTTGAGAAATAGACCTCTGTTTACTGGTAAGGGAAGAAGAAGTAAGAAACTAAAAAGTGTCCATCCCAATACACACACCACCACCACAAACACCACGACCCGCCCCCAAATTACCTCAGGTGAGCCGCGGCCTTTTTAAAAAGTGCCAGCATCTAAAGCGTATGTAGTGACCTGGAACAACGTTGCTGCATATTTGGGATTCAGATGATACAGGGCAGCGTGAGGATTGCTAACATGGACAAAACAGCGGGACTTACTTTGCCTCTTTATTTCGGTAGCTAGGTAAATAGCTAAGGATTGAGGCTCTTGTGGCGAGGTGTCTGCTTACCCTTGAGCAAACAGTACTTCCATAAGTGCAAAACCAAACCTGCAACGTTGGGAATGGCAGTTTCCTGCTGACACGCATTTTTTTCCAAAAGGCAGGTGTCTGCTTCCTATCTGGGGCCATCTTTGTGCACGCTAAAAATAGTTCATGCCCTTAGTGCAGTGCTGAGAGTTTTGAAAGATGGACAGCAGTGTCTGGTACACACCTTCTTCAGGAAGGTCAGGAAGGGCTTCTTGACCTTCCTGAATTTTTTCAGCGGTTGATCTCGAAAAGCTTTTCTTCTCTCCTTTTCTCTTCTGGTGTGCTTTCAGCCTCTTCTCCAGAGACCTGTTTTCCCTTTCTGTTTCTTTGCTTTTCATTTTCCTGAAACGAAAGACCCTGCAAACCTTGATATTCCACAGTGTTATTAGAGAGGTAAAACCACGATCAACTGGAATCAGTTCTCATTTTAAACAAAGGGAGCTCATTTTACCTTCTTTCCTCTGAAAGGCTCATCAGCTGTTCCGGGTCTACCGAGGAGTCTGCTGTGCTCTCGGGGGTGGTTGGAAGCAAAGGTACAAGCGCCTGAACCGGAAAGGTTGAAGTTGACAGGTGGCAAGACACCTGGAGCAGTAAGCTACCGTTTTCCAAATTGCTACCTTAGCTCCTCAAATAAGATCCCTTTGGTTGCTTTGCATTATCCACATTTTGCACCGTCGTAAGATAGGCTTCAGGAGCTCTGATGAATTGGGATGATGGGCTGCCCCTTCTCGCGGGCTGGGGCACCACAAACTGGAGGGGTCTTGGAGGGTAGGACAGACCCTTGCCAGCTTCGTTCTGCTGGGCTTTCTTCTGCCTTCCTGGGACACGGTTCTGCCGTTATCCCTTGGGCAGCATTATCCCATTCTGGGGCGTGAGCCTTTTATTTTTAAATCTGCGATTTTGTATTTGACTTCTTGTAAGTATTTAGATTGATTAAGCACATTCCCAATGCATCTGAGAAACAACCTTTCTGTTTTTTCTTCTCTATCATTACAGGGTGGGAAAAGTCAAACAGACAAGGGATCTAATGACAGGAGGAGGCACAGCAGCTGCTTGGACCTATCAGAAACTACTGTCATACATGAGAAACGTGTCAGTGTTTGTTGGCCTGACATCCCTCTACTATTTCTGATTTCACCACCATACCTGCCCCTGCTTCTTTGTAGAGGATGAACAGAGAGGGTGCTGTGTGCAAGAAGTCTTTTGCCTGGGGCTCTGCGTTTGCTTCACCTGCACGGCTCCTTTGATCTTCCAAACGCACCCGTGGAACACAAAAGCACGTGCAGCAAAGTGACCTCGTGGAAGTGGACAACACCTAAACCAAAATCCACCAGCAGCACAATAAGGAATTGGACCAGAAGCCCCAGATTTTGAAAACCCTCAGCCCCTCCTCATACCTGTGCACCTGTCCACAGGTGCTGGCACCTCCTCGGCTGATGGAGGGGAGAGGCCGGCCACCTCCTCCCCAAAGATGTCCCCGCAGTTTTCAATCACAAACTGCACCAGCACGTTCCCCTGCACACATCAAAGCCTTGGTCTCAGCCTACGAGTTTTCTCCCTTTGAGCCTCCCAGTTCCCCCTGCCATCCCCCTGGGGAGGGAGGGAGGGAGGGAGGGAGCAGCTGTGTGTTGCACAGCTGGCGGCCCCGCTTGAACCACAGCAGCCTATGAGCAACAGTTAGCTGGTTGATGGTGAGAGTGCTCATCCTTCGTCCTCCATCAGGGTGCGGGCGTCTCCCGTATCACACTGGGACGCAAAAAAGCCTCAGCAGTCCGGCTGCTGTTGGAGCTGCTGGAAAAGCTTTTTGGGCGAGCCGACGTATTTGTAGTGGCCAGCATGGCAGTTTGCTTTATACCGTTGCCCTGAGCGTGGGCGTCTGAAGAAACTGCCCGGCAGTCAGTGTGCAGGGATGACGGCCGCAGGGGACAGCAAGCTGCAGGTGATGGTCAGCGGCGGCACCGTGTCTGCCTGCGTGTTGTCCCGGCTCTGAGCTAATGGCGCTGCTCCCCAGTGGAGCATCCATCGAGCCTGAGCACAGGCTGTGTCTTAGCCAGAATCCGAGCAGGAGCTGAGGGGACAGTGACACCTCCAGAGGTGCCATCCGGCCCCCACCTCCCTGTGTGACTGTGCTGTGAGTCCTAAAGCTCAGCCGTGATGCCCACTGGCAAGGAGTCTGGGCCAAGGGATGATCCCAAAGTCCTCCCCTAGGACGCACCACCAAACAATATCTGCCCAGTCCCCAATTATCACATGGCAGACGTAGTCAGAAGAGAGGAAAGATCATTTTATTGAGGACATCAGCTGCAGGCTGGGGGGGTGGTGGCTACCCAGGAGCCCCAGGGCTTCAGGCAGGAAAACAGCACCTGCAACAATAAGAGCCAGGAAGCACTGCTAAAGCCACAAAGCCAGGACGAGGCGTGACTTGGTTGCCCTTGCTTTGGGGAACGCTTTACAAAGTGCCTTGAATCAGCGCTCCCGCCCAAAGGACTGGTTCTCTTCATTTACTCCAGCAGCCTCGGCAGACAATAAAAGCCTTACACAAGCAGCCTGCCACAGCAAGAAAGGATCTTCCTGACTTGCCGTTCAGTTCTCAAATGTTACGTTACTGCCTGTGGAACAGGGTTTAATAGGCTGTATTCCCAAGACCTCTGACTCCCCTTTACTGACCTGGGGCCTCGCGTTTGTGCTTTTCCCAAATGATATTCGTTCTAGTGTTTGGTCCACAGTTCCCCATTCTAGTATCTAATAGTGCATTCCACCACTTCATACGTTGACTTTTCAATCGCTTCGTCCGTCTCTGGCCGGCCCCCTCGCAGGGAACACGGAAACGCAGATCGGGACTCCCCACTCACTTCACAGTTAAACTGTGTCTCTCACACACATCACACTTGCTGGGCAGCCCTCAGCCACACAGGCAGCATGTTACATACAACTCTAGGACTGCTGACAGTTTGCGTTAGCACACAAAGTACGTGTTTCAATGAACAATTGCCAAAAACCAAGTTCTAATTTTTTCTGGCCCTAAGCAGGGGCCCTCTGCTCTGTTGCCCCTTCTTCCCCCAGTTTCTTACCGGAACTAGTAACTCCAGCTCACCAGCTCCTTGACCATGGCTTCAATCTGTTCCTGAGCCACATGCACATCTTCTGTAGGTCCTTCCAAAGTGATGTTATCCTCTCCTCCAGTGAATTTGATGTGAACCTTGAGGTGAAAGACAATGGATCTCTTAAGAATTTGCCAAGATCCAAGCCAGGCCAATGCTCTTGGTCAGGCCTACACCATCCATCCCTGCCACTAAGAGATGCGCTCCTTCCCAAAAAGCCCAAACAAAATCCCCACAATTTTACAAGTCAGTAACTTAACGATTTCGGCCATATGGCAGTGCCTAGAGCCCAAGGCTCTGGTGCTGTCCCAGTTTCTGCAAGGGCTTTGGAGAAGTTTACCCATCTAGCCTTTATCTAGATACCGCCTAACTCACCAGGGAGAAGCCTCGCTGCACTCGCCATTTCCAGGTATCCTACTACATCAGTTCTCAAAACAGCACCACATAAAGCTTCCTTGGAAGGGCTCAACCCATGACAATAACATAGGAGGAGCAGTGTTTGCAGCAGTAAAAGAGAGGGTTCCCTTGAACAGCAAAGATCTGTGTCATTTCCCCCTGGGTTTACCCACGCTAGAAGACACCTCTCTCTTCCGTGACGAGTGATCTGGACTAAACCTTCTTCTACGCCGGGGGTGTTAAGCTAACCAGCTCATCCATACCTTTGGCATCTGCTGAGTTATTTTGGCCAGGTTCTGTCCTTTCTTTCCAATAATGAAACGATGAAGCCAAGAGGGGGCAGAGACCGAGGAGACGGTAAAACTGTTGGCCTGAGAGACAGAAAAACAGAGAAGCTGTTTGATGGACAAACTGGGAGAGGCCTTCACAACAATTCAGTTCCAATTCCCATGCTGCACCTCCGGTATTGACTTCTAAGCTGCACCTCTAATGGCCCAAGAGAGACCACCCCCGCTACACCTGTCAGTGCTCACAAATGTATCTTCGCGGGACCTTCAAAGGAGGCCTAGCCCATCTTGTCAGTACCTTTGCATAGACTTCAGTCAATGCTTGCCCAAGTTTCTCAGGCTCGCCTCGCAGTATCAGCGTCTCCGAGCTACTGTCAGTGGGTGGGATCTCGACAGAGACTCCAGTCTTCTCCAAGATCTCCTGCAGGGAATTCCCCTTGGGGCCGATGACATACTTGTGCTGGGACTTCTTCACCTCCACTGCAATAGTAGTAGTCTTCTTTTTCTGTAGGGGCAGAGACACTGAGGCATCAATCACAAGGGGGCGGGGAAGGACAAGAGCGACAGGAAGAGGCACAAGATGCAGTCAAACTCTGCACCCAGCAAAGAGCAAAGCCAAGCTGAGCACAGTGGCTCGGCAGTACCCTAGCACCCCTTGGACCCCTGCCTACAGAAAGCCTTGTGCTCAAAAATTCACAGGGGAAGTACAAAACTAGCATGCTGGGTCAAGCTCCCTGGGACACGGCATGCAAGAGACCACACACACACACACACACAGGCATGTCGTTGTCGTCGTCCCTGTCCCCCCGTTGGACAACAGGGTTCAACTCCCAGCCGTCTCCCAGGCAGTGCCGTGATGCAACACTGTGCAGGCTATAAGCCGATTGTTGAAATCCAGACCGGTACAAATACAGACCTAACCACGAGGAGAAACAGCCCAGCAACCCACAACAAGGATATTCACAGCAGCGTTGGCTGTGGGAAATAAACTGGAGTGACATTCACTCTTCAGCAACTTCTGCTTATGTAGCAGCTTTGATACTGTCAGCTGGCCACCACTGTAGACCTCACACTTCTTTCCTTCCTTAGTAGCCCCGGTGTGAACAAGAGCCAGGGGAGCTCTTGGTGGCCTGCTAATTCCCACGATACAGAAAAGCCAGAAATCTGTCACCTCCCGGATAGTATCAGCCCAGCTCCCACTCTGCCGAGTGAGGAAACGGTAGGATTCGGGGTCATGTACTGCAAGGGCTGCTGAGCCAGATGCAACCGAGGGATGCACAAAAGTAGAACAAGAAGGGAAGAGTGCCTAGGAGCGGGTGCCAGGGGAAGGTGGGAAGCTTTATGGACCATCCGTACCTTCTCCTCATAGATCTTCTTAACGCGAGCCACAGCCTGGGCTAGTTGCTCCTTTTCTCCGGTGAAGACTATCTCGGTCTTGTTGACACTGGGTGGAGGAATGTTGATGCGCGTCCCTGTGTCCTGCATGAGCTCCCTCACCAGCTTGTTGTAAGGGCCAGCAATGAAAGGGTGGTACACTTTCTCCACGTCCAGCCGCTCCACGGCACGCTTATCCTGGAAGAGCCCACAACAGACCTTGGTGGGAACTGCCCTCTATATTACAGTCTCTGCCAGGCACAGCTAAGTTCCCAGGGGTGTCCTGCCTGACACTCTGGCCCAAGCAACCTTCTCAGTTTGCGGGCTTGTAGATCTCCACCTCTTTCAATCTACAAATACGGTTGCTGCTGCTGCTCCTTGTTTACGATATTCACCCCTGTGATCTCCTGCCTTATCCCAGCTGGCACCTAAGACGCTTCACTTCAACTATCAAATGCTTGTTTGGGCTTCAGAGATGGACAAAACGCAGCACAAGAAGTTTCAGGACCTGGCAGCGGTGCTCATACAGCCGGCGAGTGGCACAGTATACGTCTCCGTTCAGGCTAACGTTAGCCACTGACTGTAGCCACGGTGGCTACAAACTCCGACTATACCGTGGGGAAGCAAAATGGCTGACCAGCTAATGCCATGAGAGAGATCACAGTACTGAGGTACCTGCTCAGCGGAGATAAGCAGGATCTCGTGCCGGGCCTTCTCAATCCCTTCTTTAGTGCCGCTGATCTTGATCTGGTTGCTGGGGTCATCTGGGCGGGGGATCTGCATTTTGGTTGCAGTTTTGAGCTTCAGGTCCTGCAGCCTCTCACCCTTCTTTCCAATGACAAAACGGTGGTGCTCCTTGGGGATGGCAACTGTCGCTGAAGCCTGCGGCAGAAGAACCAAGCATCTGTGAAAAGCCTTGCCTGCACTGGCAGATCCACAGGAACAGAGCCAGGGAAAGCAAGGTAGACGCTGCTCAGCGGTACTGCTCCTCAGAGCAAACACAACGCCTTCCCAGCACATTCTGTCTGAGGGCTGACACTGTACCAGCTGATCTACAGTGCCTCTATGCCAGGAGTATAAAGCCCACCTTTCCCTCAAAACCCTTCTGTTTGCACAGGAGCAGTACTCTGAATTAGCAAAGGCCTTCCGACACAGACGAGGAGGTGCCTCTCCTCCAGTGTAAGACACCAGGCAACAACTGAGATGGCAGCGCACAGCTGGAGTTTATCTGAACTCTGGCATCTGCTGCCAAGGCTACAGAGAGCAAGACGTACAGTATGACTCCTAGGAAAGAGAAATTCAACACCAGAAACCTACTGCAGGAGGCAGGCAGCTAGCAGATGCTTACCGCTACTTAAGTGCTAAGGCGTCTTCAAGTGTAGCACATGCTGCTCCTGGGACTGCTTCTAGAAGGCCCCGCATGCAAAAGGGGTCCTTCTCAATCTACCATTAAAGGGCTGCTCTATACAAGGGCTTCCTGACTTCTTCCCTTCTCACTGAGTTTTTACAGGTCTGGTAGCTGATGACTGCTATCGTGCTCCTGATCCCTGTGATTAGGCAACCACTAACAGCAATCAGACAATGAACATTCAAGCTATAATGGAAAAATAAAGGATGAAGAAAAGATCACTCGGTGTGACTTTTCAGCTCTGTGTTCCTGTCCTGAAGCTAGCCAAGCCCAAGAGAAGCTGGAATACAGACACACCTTCCAGACCTGGGGCCAGGGCAGAAGGAGCTATATTTGAGAACAGTGGCTCACGGGTCTGTGGCGGCACGACCTGAACTGTTTTTTCAGATGCACATTGTGGATGTAGGGTTTCGTTCCTTTCTCTTTCCTCTGGCAGGGTATGACACAGGGGCTGAACAGCGCTAAGCAGACATGGTATTAACATTGCATTACCTACCTTTGGCATTATACTTTAAAACACACTGCAACACCTGGCTGCGATACATCCTAACAAGAGCTACCACCTTGACTATGAGCTCAAGAACCTTAAGGTAAGAGATCAAAACCTAGAGGACTGAAGCAACCGAAACAACAGGGTTGTGGCTCCTTACCAGTGTGCCTTGAGTTACACAATGCAGAACCCTGACCCGAAGCTTTTGGCTTTTGGCAGGACTTCCTTTCCTCTACTTTTCTTTCTCCCAGCCTTCCACGTTCTCCTCTGAAGGACTTCAGGAAAAGCACAGTCCCGTTCTCACACACTACTAGCTTTGTGTGTGAGGCTCCTGCACCCCCTCCAGCACCAGCACCTCAGCACAAAGTCACTGGTTGCAACTCAAATGTTCCAGAGATCGCAGGCTCCACGCTTCATGCAACACCACGGCCTGTAATTACCTTGGAACCCTATTTTAAGCCTCATTCCCATTCCAAATTGCCAGTTGGGTGCTTTGAAAACGTACAGCAAAGCTGAATTAGTCATACCTCTTTGGCTTACAAGCACACGGGCCCAAGGGTCTCAAAGCATTTGCGAGTCTTGGGGAAGAGCAAAGACGAAGGCAGAAACAGTTAGATGCCCTCACCCGAGCCTGCAGTCGAGCGACAATCTGCTTCCGAGCCTTCGTGACTGCTTCCGCCTTGCCAGAGACCACGATCGAAAGGCCCTGGTCCTTTGCGAGAGACAGCTCCAGGTGAGCTCCCGTCTTCCGCATGATGTCAAGGCAGATCTTGGCCTGCTCGCCTTCTCCAAACTGATTCATGCCCTTGTATTTCCTCTCCTCCAGTGGCACATGGAACACCTGCTCAGCCACGGGACAGACACAAGCAGGGCACAGCAAGGTGTCAGTGTGCTTTGGATTGTCAGTGCCTCCCTCTGCAATCCTCCCTTCAGGCCTGTTCCAGCTATCTGTGCAACAGGGATGCAGAGCTTTGTCTGGGCAGTTTTTCAACACATCCCTCCCCCTCCAGAGCAGTCCTAGCATTCAGCTTCAGTCTTCCTTGTGCGCCAGGGCAAAGGACAGCAAAGAGGCAGTTACTCTGACACACTAAGGGATTTCATACTCCAGGGAAAGCTTCACTTCACCTACTTTTTGGAGGGATGAAAAGGAGGGAGATAAGACACCCACTCCCACCAACCTGAGTGATGACAGAAGCCTTTATTGGCCGGATTTTGCTCCAGGGCCCAGCAGGTTCCCGGGCAGCTTCCAAACATGGTGCTTTCTCAGGGAGCGCAGGGAAGGCTTCCTCGTAGGTGGGAGGATCCTTCTCTTCTTCAGAGTTTAAAGCTGTTACTGCGGTGAAGCAAACAAGGCAAATGAGATGCTCTCCCCACAGAAACGCCCCCATTCATAGGCAGTGCAACTCTATTGAGGCATCATCAAAGAGAGACAACAAAGGACTTGTGCACTACTATTCATCCTGCTACAGTTATGCTTGTGGAGAGCAGCCGAGTCGGGAGCACAGCTGAGCTCAGCACAGCACAGACTGCAGTAGGTGCCGCCATGGATGCAGGAAGCAACCGTGCAAGTGAATGGTGGCAGCAAACAAGCACATTATGGCCAACTTTGTTGAGAGGAGCTTGATCGGGGGACAACAGGCCAAGCAGAAGGAAATCAAAGGGACACAGCAAGGCTGTAGGTCAGAAGGGGACAAGACAGACACATGCCCAGGAAGAAGGCAGAGAGAAGCAGAAGCACTCTAGTTGGGGCAGAGTCCAGGGAAAGCCTGTAGCTTATGTTCGACTCAGCTGTGCACTGGGCTGTGCCAAGCGGGCCAGCTCGCAGCTGGAGAATGGGTGCCGAGACCCATCAGTGAGTCAGTCAATACGGTTATAATGACTTTCCCCAACACCTGGCTGAGCAAAGGAGGAAGTGACAATCCAGCACACTGATCCCACGAGGCTCTCTTGCAGCCCAATGACCCATGCTTGCACATGCCCTGCCCCACGGCTGACAGCGTTGCTAGCCAGAGCTCTGTGAAGATCTGAGGCTTGCCTCTGCCTGGCCCTGCACTGTGCAGCACCACCGATGTGCTCCTGTGGGTGGAAAGCCAGAGTCTGGCAGGCCGCCAGCCTAGGAATGGCGAACGCCGTGCCTGGACACTTAGGGGGAGCCGGAGGCATGGAGCGAGCTTGGCTAACAGCAAGGAACCTTGCCTGCGCAGTCTCTATTTAGAGGCACATCACAGGAACTCAGCTGTGTCTTCTCACCTTTCACCTGCTGCTGCGTCAAGCCACTGCGGTGTTCGGCAAAGCTCTCCTGGGTCAAAAGTGCCACCGAGCTCATCGTCGACCTCCCACGCACACACACAATCTGGGTATGCCACTGGAAGAGACAGAGGAGGCAACGCTATTACCAGCACCATTCAAGATGCACACAAGTCACTCCAGGAAGGCAAAAGACGTGTTTACTGAGCACTTTTCCAGCCGGCCTCTTGAGAAGCGCCTACAGGGCCAGTCTGCTGCCCTGTTCTCTTGCTGAACCACACAGAAACTCAGGGGGGATTTTTCCTCATAGCACAGCGGGCATCAAAACCAGAGCTCCTCGTTAAGAAGGCAGAGGATGTGCAACCTAAGAAGCCTCTTGGAAAGGGGGACACCCCAAGCTGTTAAAGCATACTCTCATTAATCTATCAAGTATTAATGGCGTGCAGTTTTAAAACCAGTCTCCCAAGGTACACATAGGCAGTGCAAGACCCTTGTGGAACCCTGGAGAGAAAACAAAAAAGAGCCCAGGATGCTGCCTCTTCCTGAAAAACTTACGCCTTGATTACCAACCGAGCATGAGCACCTGGGGCCCAGAGAGCAGCTCCTGGTGTCTCCAGCTCCTCTGCAATCCCTCCCACAACAGGCTCTACCGAGCGTGACCTTCCCTTCCGCTCCACGTACAGTCTCACAGCCCACAGTAAATACCACAGCCTCCTGGTAGCAGACTCTGCTGGAACTGCTTCTAGAACCCCCCCCCCCCAGAAAAACAATCACCCAAACAAAAAAACTACCTGCAAAGCCCACTACAGTACATCATGCAGCCTAACAGTTTCTTCTCTCAAGGTTAGGAACATTAGGAAGAGAGGCCTAATCCTGCAGCTGGGTTTTACTTTCCTGTCTCTACTTTATCTGTTTTCATATTTTAATACAAAGAACACCTCCCTACTTCTTGCACAGACCCGTGTTGCAAAAGTTTTACAGGCTCTGGGCCTCTCAGTGACATGCTCTTGGACAAGTGAGACTCCTTACATGCTGGGTGAACATGCCTTTCCCAGCCCACTTCAGAAAAGCCCCGGACTTTCTGCAGCAGTGCATGTCTTTGTCAAGGATGTCACAGCATTTCCCTAAGGGTAATGCTGCAGAAAGAAGGCTGCTCTTGTGCTTGATCCACAGGGGCTAAAAGGCTTGTATTTCTTGTTATAGTGTCTGCTCAGGCCGTGCCTGGGTGCCCACTCCTGCTAAGGATGGGACCAACGGATCTGCAACTTCTCTCTTTCTGGCCGCAAGGGAAGTGCAAAGGCAGTTTCCAGATCCTGCCTTTACTGCTTGTCAGCTTCAAAACAGCCACGAGGACACCTGCCAGGCTCTTGCTCTCCTGCTGTAAGGTTCATTTGATAAGCTCTGCACAGTATAGGCCTGAGGATTTTCTTCTGTAGCATTCTTGAACACAAAACAAATGTGAACCATAGTTTAGTACTTTTCTTTTTTTTTTTTTAAGAGAAACAATGCTTTCACATGAAGTGGGTATTTTGCAGAAACCCACAGATCAAATTGTCAGATACCCTCACAGCCACGGCGAATGAACTTTTTCAGCCATACGCTCGCATTCAGTTTGAACATGTTAGACTGGTCTCAGTGCAGCTGCTGACTGCTCTAACCACCTGACTGGTAGCGGCCTGGGTGAATGACCTGGATCCCCGCAGCAGCACAATCCTAAGTGCACTTGTATCAGCTTAACATGCTTCTATATGCAAAGGGAAGAGTATGTTTTGGGAAAGGCAGTATCAGCGGAAATACTGTAACCAATAGCACATCTTGATTTTCTTTGACAAGGTGTGAACCGCACAGGGGGGCTTATCTGGGATGGCTCTGCACTCTGATAACAGCTGTAAAATCCAGGGTTACAGATCTCTCTTCCAATAGGCCGTACCCTCTTCAGAAGCAGCTTAATGTGCATTGGGAAAAAAAGACTAGCTACCTGACCGAGAGCAACTGCCCTTATCCTACCAAAGAAAAAGTTACCATTGTTACCGGAGAGCGGCGGGGAGGCGACTGGGCGACCGCCCCCCGCAGCCCTGTCCCCTCGGGGGTGGCCCCGGCCCTCCCACCAACCCGCGGGGCAGCCGCCACAGACAGGGGGAGCGCGACGTGACTCAGGGATTTTGTCCGTGCCCTGGGTGCCGCCGGAGCGCTCCCCGTTGCCGGCGCAGTGCGGGGCGGCCACTGCGTGGGGGAGCGGCTGGGGAGGCCGGCAGGTTGGGCGGGTGCAGGAGGCCGGTGGGCCGAGCCCCTCCGCGCAGCCCCCGCACCCCCGCTCGCTGCGGAGGGTTGCCCTGGCGGCACGTGGGCCACACCACGCCAATGGGAAAGGCCGAGACCACAGAGTGCAGTCGGGTGCTCGCTGGACATCCCGCTTGCGGAGCCCGTCTCTCTGCTGCCGCTGTCTTGTTGGAGGCAGCGCAACCCGCCCGGCCGCAGAGACGGGCCCGCACCCTCCTCCCGCTATAGCTGAGGCTATACCCCCAACCCCCACCGCCCGCCCCGCGCGGCCAGTGCCACCGCGTGCCCCGGGACCGGCCTTACCTCTAGTAGGCCCGCAGCTAAGCCTATGCTGGGCACGAGGCCGAGGGGCCTGCCGTCATCGTGGTCAAGAAGAGAGATGTGTGTGACCTCCCAACATACGGGTGGTCCCTCCCCTGTGTGCCCTTTGTCAGCCGGTTGCTAGGGGAAGAGCCCGACTCGTTCCCATAGCAACCGACCAAAGGGCACATGGGGGCGGGGCCACACCTGTGTTGGCAGGTCACGCACTTCTCTCCTCTTCACCAAGATGGTGCCCCGGGACCGGCTTTACCTCTCGTAGGCCTGCAGCGAAGCCTGTGCTGGGCACGAGGCCGAGGGGCCCGCCTCTTCCCGCCAGCTGTGCGCGCGTGGGAGCGGCGGTCGGGGTCGCTGGCTGCGCGAGGCGCGGGGCAAAGGTGAGGAGACGCGGCGGGAGGGGGGCGGCCAGCGGCGCTGCCCTCCCTCGGCGGGGCTCGGGGGTCTGCCTGCGTGGCCCCCGTCTGGAGGGGCGGTGCAGGACAGCCCCTTCCCCGGCTCTCCGGGAAGTCTCCGGGAAGCCCCTCTGGGGTGCTGAGCAGGTGCTGGTGAGGAGGAAGCAGCCGAGGGGAGCTGTGGGGTGGGGCACACACACACCCCTACCACCACCACCCCCATACCCACAAACACCCCCGCCCACCCCGGTCCATCCCTAAAATCCTTCATCAATTCCCACCCGTCCGTCCCTAAACCCCTTCCCCCGCCCCCTCCCCTACTCCCGTCCCTCTGTCCCTGGCATGGCCCAACTGCCCAGCACCACCAGACCACTCTGGCCCAAACACCATAAGGCAATGGTTCCCACCTGACAACAGCAAGTCGAGGAACCTTTTTTTTCCTAAATAAAGACATTTTTGCTTCATATGCTGCCCACTACACCAAATTATGTCTTGCTGACTGACTGGATACCCAGCAAAGATGAACTCCACATCAAATCGATCAAATATATCAATCATTGAAACATATCCAAGGTAGTTTCTTGTATTATAATACAGGAAAATAGCATGCAATATGATAAAAGGAAACAGCAGTAGCTATTGTGAGCGATATGACAAAAGAGCAATAGGAGCGAAGCACCAAATTGTCACTGCAAAGCCTTAACGAGACTAAGGAAAGGAGACATCACCAATTCCAACCCCAACATCACACAAGACCACCCTTTATCTGGGAGCGCCCTTGCAGCCGGCACCAGCAGTCTCTTGGGAAATGGGAAATTCCCCTGGAGAAGGTGCCAGAAAGGAATTCCCCTGCTGCTTCTCAACCTGCCCTGGCAGACATGTGAGGCACAGCACAAAAGTTCTGCTCCCTGATTTCTGTGGTGAGCAAAATTGACACGGCACATTTGCAATATTACACAGACCCAAGAAGTCACCTTGGAAAAGTAAAAGCTCCCCTGGAGAAGTGCAGCGAATGAAGAGACGGGACGCAGCTTGATGCAAGCAAGTTGTCCCTTTATTAGTGATTTTCTTACAATTATATATGTTTCTACCTT
>NW_026612000.1:150000-152500 GCF_023638135.1 Falco biarmicus | reverse complement strand
CCGTGCCGTGGGAGTCCGCTCCCGGAAAGGCTTCTCCCCAACCCCCTTCCTCCCCTCCCCACCCGCCGGGCGCTGCCTCGACCGACCCATACTGTGCTCGTTCCCCGCCTTCCCCCAGCGGGCAGCCGTGCCCGGGGAGGTGTCCCGCTGCCGCCCCCCCTCCGCGGTCCGGTCTCGCGCGGAGAGACCGCGGCGTGTGTTAGGCCGCAAGCCGTCCTTGCTGTGTGCCCGTCTCGCGTCTAAGGGGCGTCCCCGGCGTGGGAGCGCCGTCTCCTCCGCTCGGGGGGGGGTGGCGCGTCTGCGCTGCGTCGGCGGCCGCCGTGTCGCCGCGCCTCCGTGGCCGCGCTGCGCTCCTCGGCGAGCCCTCTCTCCGCCCCGGCGAGCGCTCGGGCTTCTGCCGTCGCCCCAAGGTCGGCAAGCCCCCCCGCCCAGCGGCGGTGCCGTCACCGCTCGGCCCCCCGTGTCCAATCGGTCGGCCGGAAGGTGCCCGCCGCCGGCCTCGACCGTCCCGGCCTGGACCCTGCCCGCCGCTTCCACGCCGCCCTCCTCGGCCGCGCCCGGCGGAGGTGGCGTGCCTCCCGTCGGCGGGGGTTTTTGGGGGTAAGGAGGCGTCCGGGCCTCGTTCTCCGCGTGGAGACGGGGGAGAGAGGACGGCGCCCCCCGACACCCCCACCCCCGTCCGGGGCTCGTCGCCTTCCGGCGTGGCGCGCGCCTGCTTGGGACGGGGTCGGGGCGAGAAGCCGGTGGTGTCGGCGGTTCCGGGAGGGCGGTCGCGGCTTCGCGGCTGCGAGCGCCGTCCGGCGGGCCCCGAGCCGGTGCGTCGCCGTCTCGGGCTCGGGCGGTTTTGTCGCCTCCGGAGGTGTGCGGTGTTGGGGCCTGCCGAGCTGCCGGCGGGGTTGAGCCGCAGGGAAAAAGCGGGCTGCCGTAGTGCGGTGCCCGAGAGGCGCGTTGCCGCGCGTGTGCGGGCCGTCGGCGGCAGCAGCAGCCCGCCGAGTCCCGGGCGCGAGGCGGGCGTATGCAGGTCGGGGCGCGGTCGGGGCGCGCCGCTGCTCCTCCGTGCGTTGGCCGGGCCGGGCCCGCGCGCCTGGTCCGCCTCCGAAGCGCGCGGGGTGCGTGTGGTGGGAGCGCGCGCTCCCCGCCCCAGCCCTCGCCTTTCGGAGTTTTCTCCGTTGCCCTCCCCTTTCCCTCCTCTCCTGCGTTGTGTTGCTCGTACGGTCAGGCGAGGCGAGAGGCTTCCTTCCGTCGTCGCGCCGCATCGCCGTTGCGCGCCCCCCTTTTCCGCGCGGGCGGAGGGGCGGTCGGGCCCGGCGAGAGGCGGGCGCGCGTCGGTCGGGGCCCGTCGTCAGAGGACAAAGAAAAAAAGGGGGCGGCCGCTCGTCGTGGAGCGTGCCCCCCCGGTGTGTCCGTCCCGCGCGCGCGGGGCGGTGCCGAAAGAGACAACTCTTAGCGGTGGATCACTCGGCTCGTGCGTCGATGAAGAACGCAGCTAGCTGCGAGAATTAATGTGAATTGCAGGACACATTGATCATCGACACTTCGAACGCACTTGCGGCCCCGGGTTCCTCCCGGGGCTACGCCTGTCTGAGCGTCGCGTGACGATCAATCGCCGGCTCTGGCCGGCCGCCCCGTCCTCGTTCCGCCCGCCCCTCCCTCTCGCGTGGGAGAGGTGGGGGTCCGGGGTAGCGAGGCGGCGTCGGTCCGCAGCTGGCGCGGCTGGGGGGTTGCCTCGCAGGTCCGCCTTGGGCGAGGGCCTTCGTCCCCCTAAATGGAGACTCGGGGAGCGCCCCGAAGCTCCCCGCTCTCCCGGTTCGCCCGGTTCGCGGAGCTCGTTCCCGCCTGCTGGGGGGGGGGGCTGCCCCCCCCAGGGCTCGTCGGGTCGGTCGGGCCCGGCGCGGCGGTGGGGAAGCCGCGCGAGCGGTGTTTGGGGTGCTAGGCGCGGGCCTGCCCCCCGGCGCCCCGCGTGTGCGCGCGGGCGGCTGTCTGCGGGTGGGTACCGCGGCGGTACCGGGCCGTGCTGCCGCGCGTGCGCCGCCGCGGAGGCGCCGGCGTGGAGAGGAAGGGTATCGTCCCGGGCCGTCGGGCCCCGCCTGCCCTCGTCCCGCTCCTGCCTTCTCCCCTGTTTCTCCGCCGCGCCCCGGGTGGGCGTCGTCCTAGGCAAGGGGGGCCCGAAACGGCGCGCGCGTGCCGTCGGGTCGCCGTCGGCGCCGTTCCACCCGGATGCTCGGCCGGGCGTCGTCCCTGGCCGTTCCTCGCCCCCCCCCCCCCTCTCCCCGAGGGGCCGTCTCCGCGCGCTCGCGCGTCTGTCGCGTTTCGGGCCGCCTTGCCGGGCTTGGGGCTTTGGCCTTCCCTCCCGCCCACTTGCGTGGGCGCCTCGCGGCACGGCGGGGGGGGGCCCCGTTCGCCGGCGGGAAGAGGAAGCGTCGTTGGGCGCGCGCGTCCGCCCGCCTCTCCGTGTGCGGCGGTGGGGGGGGGCGGCGTGGCGCGTCCTTTCGGTCGTGGG